>NC_080728.1:2477500-2517500 GCF_019097595.1 Hemibagrus wyckioides
CAGTAGATTAGTACAGCCACTGAGGAGAGAAGAAGAGACCTCTGTAATCAGTTCTTTGATATAAAAATGTAAAGAGTTTTTCCTCTTAAATATAATAATAATCTTCAGAATCATAACAAAGAACTGTGCTGTCGAGTTTAGGCTAGTCCTGCTTACCTCTAGAAGCAGGTGCTTAAGTGTGTGTTAGAGAATACAGACTGGAGCGAGGCCGAGTTACTGTGATTACTGTGATTACTGCTTATTACTAAACTCCAGAGTTGAATGGATTCACTGCGGCAGAACAGAAAGACCCTTACAGGAGAACTTTTATCCAGCGGCTCATTCCACTGAGTACAGGGTTGTCTTTTCTGCCGTCTCTTCTGAGGCTCTACAGCACCTCCTCCCAGTGGAACATCTCACTATAACTCTCTAAAATTATTCAACATTCAGGATCTCTGCTTGAGTTTTTCTGCTTCATTTTTGCACAAACATAACTGATGATAATCTCACTGTGTGTGTGTGTGTGTGTGTGTGTGTGTGTGTGAACATGTGGTGCATTTATTCTGTGCATTTAATTCCTTGTGGTCTCCGTCCCATGTTCTCTAAAGTACATCTACAAGATCATTTAATCAACCAATTAACAAACTAACCAATTAATTAATCAATCAGTCAATCAGTTATCCAACCACTACCCAACACCCCCACCAACCAACCAACCATCCAACTAACCAACCCACCAACCAATCACACATAGACAGGTAATATAGATATTTAATGCCTCATTTGATTATCCAGCCATTCTTAAAAACAGAAGAAGAAGAGACCCTTCAGATGTGTCAGAGTGATCAGAGTGGATTAATCACTTCCCACTGACAATTAAATAAATAAATACAATTAAATAGTAATTAAAATATAGGGATTTGTTATATAATGTGTTATATAATATAAAATCTGTTACTCTAAACAGTTATAATACAAAAAGATGTTACACAAGTTTGGAAAATGATCCAGCCAACTTAAAGAATTCTAAACTAAGTTTATCATGATTTAAGGAATTGAAGAAAAACTGCTCTGAAGTGAAGACCCCAGAGACACAAACCTTGATTAAAAATATCTTTAAAAATATTGTTAAAGTTTTGCTTGTCTAATATTTAGTATGAAAATATGAGGAATTTAGAAATCTCCCTAAAAACCCATGGCTATTTTGAGCTTTAGAGATTAGAAGGTTGTGAAGTTCACTGCGACTCTGCTACACCACACTCTCACTCTCCTGGCTGAAGTTTGAGGAGTGTGAGTGACAGCTGAAGTCTATGAAGATTCCCTCTGATTCTGAGTCTAAAGACTCTAGCAGCTGATCTGTGAGGGTCTCAGGGCTTGATGAGTCTATGGGTACTGAGGCTGCTTCCTGAGTAAGATCAGAACCTGACTCATGAGACATTTTCTGAAATATTTCTGAAGAACACTGGGAGCAAATGGAAGGATACATGGAAGGAGACGGGAGTGGAGACGTGCCCTTCTTCTGCCCTCTGCAGCCGGTCAGAGCCGAGTCGTGTTCTGTGGACGGGTGAGAGGATGAGAGCTGAGGTGTGATGTTGGTCTCGGGGCTGGACTTCGTGCTGGAGAATGCCGGCTCTTCCTGACACAAGGTCATCTGGCACACGGAGTGGCGTCTAACTCCCGAACTGCCCGCCGATGCCGGCTCCGTCTCGTACTCGGCCACGGGTGTCAGCATGGGCACGTTGTAGCTTTTGGAGCGCACTACAGGGTTCCTGACAGAAGAATCACTGAGATGGGGCCAGTGCCGCTGCCATCGCTTCTCTGTACAGAGGAAGAAGAACGACGGGAAACTGGTTGATAGGGTGCAGCCCATCACTGACAACTTCCTGTGAATGTCTTATCTATCCTACATACCCTCATAAACACTCAGTCTGACACCTCACACACTCACAGGTTTGTTTAGAATGTGTTTGGTTCCTTAAGTAAACTTATAGTAAATAATGAGGTGAGAGATGTCCGAGAGAGTCCTTCTGTATCGGTGCGGTAAACACACCCCCATCAGTGTGAACGCTAACTGCTCTGAGGATGTATTCCTGCTCACCCAGCACACAGGAGCACTGCGCCACACAGCCATCGTCCGTGTAGAGGCCGTGTGTGCCCAGGTACGGAGACACCACCTTCTGGATCAGAGACTCCAACTTTAAGTAGTCGTCACTCACTCCACGAGACTCATGCACCCCCTGTAACACACCACACACCAGTGCCTAAAGAAAACGATCCCCTTTAACAGAATAAGAACATTTCAGCTATTGTGTCTTAATATGAGGACTGAAGTGAATTTCATCAGCAGATGTTTGAGCTCACAGGAGAAAGCTAGGAAATTCTCCCTAATCTTGTGTTTTTGTTTGGGTGTAGTCTAAATCTTCCACTGATAGATACACATACAGACACAGGCCCACTGAGTGAGAGAAGCTGAAAATACTGTATATGGGGCATTTAAATGCTGTGGTTTGAGAGCCAGCGTGTGCTTCGTGTGTTTGCAGTAAGAAGCTGTGTGTTGTGCATGTGAGTGTACATGCTGACAGAAATCCTGATGTTTGGTCTTACATTCACGGTTCGACAGAAGACTAGTGACACTTACATAAAAAGACAAAACCTAATAAATGATGAGCTTCAGACAGAAACCATTCATTTAACTGGTTTCCTTTCAAAACAGCACTGTGAACTGAACACACACACACACACTGCTATATTAGGATATGAACATGTACCTGCAGTATGAGCAGCATTTGTATGATGGAAGGAGGAACACAGGCATTGGGACGAGACAGAGCGTCCTCCAGCTTAATGCTCAGAGTTATAACGTTCCGAAAGTGCAGGAGAGCCAACTGCCTTACAGTGGGCTCCTTCCCCTACACACACACACACACACACAGTGATCAGTGTGACATATTTCTCTCAGCTGTCTGGTCAGTAGCTGGTAGGTCAGCAGACACTGCAGTACCTGAACGGGGTAGAAAATGGCCTGCAGCATGGAGAGAACATTACAAAAGAAAAAGTCCCAGGTTTCAGCCAGAGCATCTAGTAACTTTTGACCTGCACAGGAACAAAAACACAATAAAATTATTAACCCTATTAAAGTTAAAGTGAAAGCAAGTGAGAGCATTCTGCAGCCTGGTTACATCTGTGTTTAAATCATTTAAAGGTTAAAGGAAATGGTAAGAAACCACAAAATGCATCAAATGTACACACACACACACCTGGTTGCATTAAACTGGCTCACAGCTCATATATATATATATATTCTATTAGAGGGAAGTGTGTTTAATCTTTCACAGAACAATTCTGCAGAAACACTAAACTTTAAACCCACCCACACACACACACACACACACACACACACACAGTTACCTACCTTCATAGAAGTGTATTTTGTCTCTGAGGATGACCATCCCTTTGGTTAGAAGCTGGTTCTGTAAGAATTAATCACAAAGATTTATATTTATATATATATGTACATACTACGTCATTTCTCTCCAAAGATATTTGATGTGTTATATACTTTAACAGATACATGTTATATATATATATATATATATATATATATTAAGTATTCATTTTTTGGTCTCAGAGACTTCTGTGAAATAAACTTTAATAATAATAATAATAATAATAATAATAATAATAATAATAATAATAATAATAATAATGCTTAAAAGTACATTTATATTTTTATTTGGTTTGATGTTCTATAGCATTTAGAGAAAAAGCTTAGCTTATACACTCATAAGAACTTTGTTAATTTTGTTCCTTATTTATTTAAAATAATTCTGTATGAAGTTTAGTAGCTTCCTGTCATGTAGGAGCTTTGTGTAGTTTGCATGTTTCCACACTATTACCACTGAGTGTCTAAAAGCAGCACCTGTAAATGTGTTTCCTGTGGGTCCAGGAAGTCTGCCCCCTGGTGTTCAACAAGAGTAAGATAACTTCTACTACTTGCAGTTACTGACTGTCTTGTAATGGCCAACAGGTTTATAAATCTCAACATTCTGTAAAATATTGGCGTGTTAAGGTAACGATGCCACTGAGGTGTTCACTATTCACGTTTCTGCAAACCTGAACAAACATATGTGTTGGAAATAAATTGTACAAACTGTGAAAACTCTTCTTTTTATCCTCATTAGTTTACTGAGTCTATAAAAAGCCTTTAAGATAACTCCAGTCATGTGATAATTTGCATTATGTGATAAATGAGTTTGTGCAGACGAGTCTGAGGATCTGTGACCCATCTGCACTGGGTTTGTGTGAAATTACTCAGCGCAGTCACAAACTCCTCAATGATCAAGAACATGCTGAGATTTCTAAACAATTAGGTTTGGATGAGAATCATCTGGACTGCTGAGAAACAGATTGCTGCTTTCAGCTGGTTTTACAGAGGAAATAAACTGGAGTGATAAAGTGGAGTGATGAACTGGAGTGATGAACTGGAGTGATAAACTGGAGTGATAAACTGGAGTGATAAACTGGAGTGATGAACTGGAGTGATGAACTGGAGTGATAAACTGGAGTGATGAACTGGAGTGATAAACTGGAGTGATGAACTGGAGTGATGAACTGGAGTGATAAACTGGAGTGATAAACTGGAGTGATGAACTGGAGTGATGAACTGGAGTGATGAACTGGAGTGATATCACTGGAGTGATGAACTGGAGTGATATCACTGGAGTGATAAACTGGAGTGATGAACTGGAGTGATATCACTGGAGTGATAAACTGGAGTGATGAACTAGAGTGATGAACTGGAGTGATGAACTAGAGTGATAAACTGGAGTGATATCACTGGAGTGATGAACTAGAGTGATGAACTGGAGTGATGAACTGGAGTGATGAACTGGAGTGATATCACTGGAGTGATAAACTGGAGTGATGAACTGGAGTGATATCACTGGAGTGATAAACTGGAGTGATGAACTAGAGTGATGAACTGGAGTGATGAACTAGAGTGATAAACTGGAGTGATATCACTGGAGTGATGAACTAGAGTGATAAACTGGAGTGATGAACTAGAGTGATGAACTGGAGTGATGAACTAGAGTGATAAACTGGAGTGATATCACTGGAGTGATGAACTAGAGTGATGAACTGGAGTGATGAACTGGAGTGATGAACTGGAGTGATATCACTGGAGTGATAAACTGGAGTGATGAACTAGAGTGATGAACTGGAGTGATATCACTGGAGTGATGAACTGGAGTGATGAACTGGAGTGATGTCACTGGAGTGATGAACTAGAGTGATGAACTGGAGTGATATCACTGGAGTGATGAACTGGAGTGATGAACTGGAGTGATGTCACTGGAGTGATGAACTAGAGTGATGAACTGGAGTGATATCACTGGAGTGATGAACTAGAGTGATGAACTGGAGTGATATCACTGGAGTGATAAACTGGAGTGATGAACTGGAGTGATGAACTGGAGTGATGAACTAGAGTGATGAACTGGAGTGATGAACTGGAGTGATGAACTAGAGTGATGAACTGGAGTGATATCACTGGAGTGATAAACTGGAGTGATGAACTGGAGTGATGAACTGGAGTGATGAACTAGAGTGATGAACTGGAGTGATGAACTGGAGTGATGAACTAGAGTGATGAACTGGAGTGATATCACTGGAGTGATAAACTGGAGTGATGAACTGGAGTGATGAACTAGAGTGATGAACTGGAGTGATGAACTAGAGTGATGAACTGGAGTGATGAACTGGAGTGATGAACTAGAGTGATGAACTGGAGTGATATCACTGGAGTGATAAACTGGAGTGATGAACTGGAGTGATGAACTGGAGTGATGAACTGGAGTGATGAACTGGAGTGATGAACTAGAGTGATAAACTGGAGTGATATCACTGGAGTGATGAACTAGAGTGATGAACTGGAGTGATATCACTGGAGTGATGAACTGGAGTGATGAACTGGAGTGATATCACTGGAGTGATGAACTAGAGTGATGAACTGGAGTGATATCACTGGAGTGATGAACTGGAGTGATGAACTGGAGTGATGAACTGGAGTGATGAACTGGAGTGATATCACTGGAGTGATGAACGGGAGTGATATCACTGGAGTGATGAACTGGAGTGATGAACTGGAGTGATATCACTGGAGTGATAAACTGGAGTGATATCACTGGAGTGATAAACTGGAGTGATGAACTGGAGTGATATCACTGGAGTGATGAACTGGAGTGATGAACTGGAGTGATGAACTGGAGTGATGAACTGGAGTGATGAACTGGAGTGATATCACTGGAGTGATAAACTGGAGTGATATCACTGGAGTGATAAACTGGAGTGATGAACTGGAGTGATGAACTGGAGTGATGAACTGGAGTGATGAACTGGAGTGATATCACTGGAGTGATAAACTGGAGTGATGAACTGGAGTGATATCACTGGAGTGATGAACTGGAGTGATGAACTGGAGTGATGAACTGGAGTGATACGGAGCTGAATCTGAGTGGTGTGTAGAGATCAATTCAACATTCACTGTGTAAATCTGTACTGCTGGGGAAGACTGTCTCATCACCTGTCTCCGAAACACTGTTTCCATGGTTACTAAACATTGCAGTTCTTCTAAATAAAGTCTGATTATTGTGTATCCCACAGAGAAGACACACAGCTGGATGCAGTTTGACTAAAGCCAGTTTGCTAGCTCAGACTTTCCCTGCTAACTTTTCCAGGCTGTGTTTCCATTTTTTTTTCAATTCAATTCAATTTATTTGTAGAGCGCCTTTTACACTGGACATTGTCTCAAAGCAGTTTTACAAAAGTAGAGAAACAGAGAAAGGAGAGAATAATATTAAATTAAATTATGAAACTATTTTATTCCTTATATTTATCCCTAATGATCAAGCCTGAAGTGGCGTTTAAATGTTGACCTGTTTAAATGTTGATGTATAAGAATTAAAATAATTTTATTTCTTATTTTCTTTACAGATGTGGCAGATGAAACAGCTGTAAATCACGAGGTTGAGAACAGACAGTACGTCTATTACTGATGGATCAGTGCTGTGCTGAAAATAGAGCTGCTTAATAGACATCAGGTCCTTACCTGCAGGTACTCTGTGAAGAAGGATCCCAGCTCAGTTTTCAGCAGCTGTCTATAGCACAGAGGTACAGGACATAACAGAGTGAGGACAAGAGAGCTTGAAGTGAGATACTGAGAGTGAATTAGAAGAGAGAGAGTGAGTTACTGATGGAGAGTGAATTAGAAGAGAGAGAGTGAATTAAGAGAGAGAGAGAGAGTTACTGAAGGAGAGTGAATTAAGAGAGAGAGAGTGAATTAAGAGTGAGAGTGAGTTACTGAAGGAGAGTGAATTAAGAGTGAGAGAGAGTGGGTTACTGAAGGAGAGTGAATTAGAAGAGAGAGTGAGTTACTGAAGGAGAGTGAATTAAGAGAGAGAGTGAGTTACTGAAGGAGAGTGAATTAAGAGTGAGAGTGAGTTACTGAAGGAGAGTGAATTAAGAGAGAGAGTGAGTTACTGAAGGAGAGTGAATTAGAAGAGAGAGTGAGTTACTGAAGGTAACTTTAAGGTGATTTTAAAATTTTGTTTTGTTCAGTATTTCTAACTAAATGTTTTATTCCTCATTGCCATGTTACAGCTTTTTATAGCCTGCTAACCTGAGCTAATGGTAATGAGGTAATGATCTTGCTTTTCAAAAATATGCAAACAGGAACTTCACTAAGCCTTGAAGTATTTAACAGGCCCTGTAGTCATGCCAATCTGCCACAGTTACATGCACACACTTCTGCTACAGTATGTGGACTGAACCTATAAAGAAACAATTCATACTACGTGTACAAGTACCGTTATTACCATAACCACATCCTGACTTAAAAGTAGAGGCATCTGTCATCTACCTTCTCTATAGTCTTTGTGACTAGGCAGGTAGACTAGGCAATAGATCAGTCAAAGTAATCAACTTACTTTAACAGGAATTCTGCTGCATATCCATTAGAAATGCAGAAATCCAAATCTAGCTTTTTTTTCAATTCTGAAGCGTCTCCAGCATCCACTTAAAACAATTCCTTAGTCCATTATGAATTTAATTACTACACACTCTTAATCATAGCTTAAGGAAAAATCTGTGTTTATTTACAGAAGCAATAAGGCCTTCAGTGGAACTGGACAGTGCGTGGATGATGAGTGTGTGAAACATGCTGAAGGACTGGAGTTCATGATGCATACCTGACTCCTTCATTTAAAGAGTACAGCTCGTTATCTCCCAGATCTTTCTTCTGGAACATGCCGATTACAGCATTCTGGATACTACAAACACACAAAAACAACACAACACACAATAAACACACACCTTACACACAAACAGAAAATTCATCAGCCATTGTGTTAGAACCACAGACACTGTGTGTGTGTGTGTGTGTGTGTGTGTCTGAACCAGAGAAAACAATGGAATGTGTTCTCTGAGATCTTTGTGTGTGTTCACCTCTGCATGTCAATCAGCTAATGAAGAAAAGAGGACTGTAACGCAGTGGCACCGAACCCTGACCCTGCATTAACCACAGGGTCACACCATTTATTTACTGTTCAAACACGCTGAGCTGGATATTATGGAGCATGAAGAGCTAAGCTCAAACAAGCATGCTAGTGCATTTCTGCTTGAGGAAATATTTTATAGGATTTTAATTAAAAGATGTCTTGTGAAGATGTATGGATGCTAGCAGGTCTGTGCAAGGATCAAGGGGAAGAAGACAAGGAGGCAGCACAAGTAACACAAACAGAATAAATGAACAGAAGAAAAGAAACAGCTGTAAACGCTGGAAGAGTGTGGAGAACCAGTCCAACAAGGACACAGCTGAAAGTGCTTACATACTCCAGTAAATGCTTATACACAGGATAACTCTCCTCCACAGATGACTTTGAGGGAAGAAGTTAAACAGGGACAGAGGAAACCATCACCAACATAATCAACTTTAAACTGCTGCAACCAGAAAGTAAAGCTCTAAAGAGATCAGCATTAGTTCAACATACTCCAGTCTCACGTTGCAGAAAATTCCCTGCAGTAAAGCATGTGTGCATGTGTTTAGTACCTATTCCAGATGGCGTTGGCCCCTGCCCTGCATTGCTGAGCGCCTCTCTCCTCCAAGGCAGCCTTTTCACTCTTACCCAGTTCACTGAGGCTCGGAGAACTCATCAGCTTCAACCTGTGGAGAGTCCGCATGGTCAGACCTGATGCACAGTTCCCGGCAGGAGAATAACAACAGAGAGGTGCAGACACAGATCAGTGGATACGACACAATGGAGAGAGAAGTGAAAGAAAGGCAGCACTGTTGCAAGGTATGGCTTGTCTCCACCCACTCCTCTTTCCTTCCTCTGGTTTACTCTTTGTGTCTGTCTCTCCATCTGTCAGCCTCACACTCTTTCTGTCTCTCTTCTGCTTCTTTCACTTTTTCCCCTCTCCATGTTCAAGGAATTTCTTTCACAATGTCTCACCACACACACACACACACACCCACACACACACAGCAGATATGTCAGATTAGTGACTAGAAATTTGTTTCAGGAAAGAGGAAGAAGAACAGGGATTAATTATACACTACAAAAAATCTACTGTAAATGCTTAAAATGATCAAACTCTAACCAGTTCTGATCTTTCTCTCTCATGCCATCCCTACACACACACACACACACACACACACACACTGGAAAAGAAAACCAGTACATTCACACTCTAGTAATAAAACAAAAAAAGCTGAGCAGGCGACCAGTATAACCCACATACAGATACACAGAGGCCATTCAACCAACACGCTAGTACACAAAGTAGCACAGTTTGAAACAATGGCCACAGTCTGTTTGTCTTTCCACACTGTTCAGCATATGAGAACTCTCAACATACAGTTTGTCTACATCAAACCCAGTACACCTTTTCAAAAAAGAGAAAAAAGACATGTTTTTACTTACTCTGCAAAATGGATGGGCAGAACATAACTCCACTCCATGTTCAAGCTTTAAAGGTAATAAATGGAACGACACCCTTAAAACCAGTAACTTAAACCAGCAGCCCTTAAAACTAGTAACTTAAACCAGCAGCCCTTAAAACCAGTAACTTAATCCCTCTAAAAAAATCTTTAAAAAAGCCTTTAAACCAGAAAAAACCCCACAGAATGGTGAACATTAGTGAGCCAGACTGCAGAGCTCCCCAAGCCAAACTTCCTCTACCAGACCAGTACATACTGACTTCAGCAAACAGTGCCATGATTTATAAGGACAGAGAAGTGAGATAGTTTAAGGAGGAAGAGCTACTGGTCCATTCCCAGCATGTGTGACAAGTCTCTCTTCAAAGCCAATTTAAAAATCTTTTTTTTCCAACAAAAGAGAAGCTCAGCTTTGCATTGCCTAACACAGGAAGTGCTTTTTGAGGTGAATACTGTGCTGAATACAAAGTAAGGGAGAGAGAGGGAGCGTGTGTGTGTGTGTGTGTCTCTGTGTGTGTGTGTGTGTGTGTCTCTGTGTGTGTGTGTGTGTGTGTGTGTGTTCTGTCTCTAAGTAAGCAGGATGACTGCACTGATCAAAGAAGGAGGCTCTGAATGCAGATTTAAGTTCAGTGAGTTGCACAGAGTTTGTTTAAATCTCGCCTCTCCATTTCTTACCCCGAGAAAGTCTGAGAAATCAGATAAACACTAAAATTCTACAGCAAAACAAAATGTTGTCCCATTTACTGAAAATGTTTGTCACATTTACATTTAGTTATTAAGTTATTAAGATACAAAAAATAAACTTTCATTAAAAACAAAAAACTTTCCCACGCTAAATCTTGCTGTATGTTCCAGCTCAGGCTTATACTGTCACTCGTGTTAGCGCTAACAAATACATGAATAAAGGTCAAATTCTCATCATCAGATTATAATGAACAAATGAACAAGAAAAAGAAATCAAAAGTTTTATTAGATTTATTTTGACAGTTTCAATCAAAAACTGAAAATATCTGCTTCTATTGGCAAATACATTTGATTCTGAATAGAATACATTTTAAATAGAAATTAATGCTTGAAATAATTAAAATAAAGTCTAGTCCCCTTCTTACTTTCCCTTTGTTTTTTTCTCTCACTTCTGCTCTCTCACCATCTCTTTTCGTATCTCTTCCATCTTTCTGCAGCTCAGACAGGAAGTGCCCCCACAGCTCATGAATATACTGAGACCATTACCACTAAGACTCTTGTTCAGGAAACACACACACGTGTATGCCGTAGGTCTTGCAGAAGTGTGGTCTAGTTACATTAACAAACCTATTCTGTGTAATAAATGGAGCTTTGCAGTAACTAACTTTGATGAAAATAATAATGAAATTATTGTCAGCCAGGACAACAGACTGTAACACTGAACACATGAGCGGTGATAGATTCAATCAGTGGTGAGGAAAATGAAAGAATAAAACAGGAATGTTTATTTCTGGTTTCAGACTTCAGGCAGGAGAAACGAAAATCAAGCCTCTTTTTGCTTTCATTATTATTTCTGTTTTTTATCAGAATTGCTGGAACAAAATTAAAAAGAAACCTGATTTTCTTTTCCTTCATTGTCATTAGAAAAGAAAAACAATAAATTACATTAAAATGAAAAAGGGCCCAAAGAGATAGAGCTGAATATTGTAACTGGAACTCAGCACTAGTCATTTGCCATGGAGGTAAAATTCCTGATTGTAATCCTACATAGTGAATCTACCTACAGAACTGTAGATCTAGATACTGTAGATAGACTCTGTAGACCCCTGAGATAGACGCTCACTCTGATCTCAGACTACAGTGATGCTTAAGAGCAAGGTTAATTTGTAAAATGTTTGGAGTGAATGATGTGAAGTCTGATGTGTATCTCTGGTTTGAATACTGCATGAAAAAGTGTAAGGGCCCTACATGAGTAAATGATAGAGTGAGAGTGGAAAAGAGAGAGAGAGAGAGAGAGAGAGAGAGAGACAGAGAGAGAGAGACAGAGAGAGAAAGAGAGAGATGTGTGTGGGTGTGTGTATCACATTCATCATTCCCTGGTCAGTGCTGCTGCATGCAACACGGCCAGCAGGGGGCGGTGTTTACTTTCTTGCCCTAATTTTTATTAAAAGTACTACAAACTAGCTTAGAAGTAGTATAGCTTAGAGTAGATTAAATAAACTCGTGCAATTCAATTCAACAATTTTATCTGTATATTGCTTTTAACAGCAGGCTTGCTCATTGCTAATTATATATATATATATATATATTTTTTGTTCTGTTTCTCTACTTTTGTAAAGCTGCTTTTAGAAAAGGTTCATTGTTAAGGTGCTATACAAATAAATTGAATTGAATTGAAATTTTAACAGTGGATGTTATCACAAAGCAACCTTTAAGAAATATATCAATTCTGGATGAAATGAAAAATTTTTATTTATATTTTTCCCTAATGAGGAAGCAGGAGGTGACGATGGTGAGGAAAATCTCAATGAGGAAGAAACCTTCAAATGAATCAGTCTCAAATGGAAACCCATCCTCATCCACATCAAAGAGAGAGAGAGATTAAAACATCTGGATATCAAAATCAGGAGCAAATGCAGACTGTGGGAATACAGCAGACAAAAAACAACACATCCAGGCATTCTAATCCAACACATCACAGGCATTCTAGCATCTGACATCTGACTCCTGTTCTCTTCCCTCATATAGGTGAGATCTGAATTACCAAAAGATGTGTAAGTAGGAACAGAGAAGTTTCTACCCTCTGGACTGGCAGCCAGAGAAAATGAGGAGAAACCATATATTTTCTGTAAACTAATTTGTCAAGGCTAAGGATACGTAGACAGGGTGTGGTGAGGCTTAGGGAACAATGAAAACTCCACTGGAAGAAGTTTAAATGTTCATCTCTAAGGAGAAAGATAATTTCACTAAGCAGAATAAAAACTGACAGCTGAGACTAACGTCATTTCCAAAACTGACATTTTTGACATCTCATGGAGTGCAAAATGCACAGATAGATAACAGATAAACATCCATCCATCATCTATACCTGCTTATTCCTAATTAGGGTCATGGGGGTCTGCTGGAGCCTATCACAGCGCACATAGGGCAAAAGTCAGGGGTACACCCTGGACAGGTCACCAATCCATATATAGACAGACAACCACACACGGGCAATGTAGAATCACCAATCAACCTGATGTACATATTTTTGGACTATGGGAGGAAACACACACAGGCACAGGGAGAACATGCAAACTCCACACAGAAAGGTCCCTGCCTGTTCAAATCCAGGACATGAACCCAGGACCTTCTTGCTGTGAGGTAACAGTGCTAACCACTAAGCCACCGTGCTGCCCTAACAGATAAACAGACAGACAAAAAGGAAGACAGACAGCTAGATAGATAGATAGATAGATAGATAGATAGATAGATAGATAGATAGATAGATAGATAGATAGATAGATAGATAGATAGATAGATAGATAGATAGGGTAAACAGTGCAGTGTCTATGATGTGTGTCATTTCTATTCTGTGCGATACTGCAAGCACTGAGAGCGTGGTTATGCCATCTGAAATACATGTGCAACATGGAGACCTGCTTTAAGTGTTTTGATTATTGGGCTCGTTTCTAGCCTCTAGTATAAATTTAAGCAGAGTTCTACTAGAACAGGAAAACCTGCCCTGGGAAGGCAAACCTCAGAAAAACATGTGTGAGGCACTGAGACCATAACGGTACGACAGCACGAGTCTACCCTCTTTATATTTGTCCAGGAGGAAACGCATCACATGGGACAATTTTCATTTTTTGTATTCTGAACATTGGAACATTCTGAATTTTCTAATCCAGGGCTTCAGTTAAATGTAATTCAATTCAACATTTAATTTAATTGGTACTTATTTACAGTATGTAGCTGCTAGAATGTCTAGAGGTAACAAAAGCATGAACTTTAGAGACATTATATTCATTATCTTTTTAATATTTCTGAAAGAAAATCTATCCTTGTATATTATGCACTGGGGAGCGAGGTCAGCAATCACAGTGTGGTCTTTCACTGCTGTACATGATGGAAAGGAGACTAGTTTTGTCACATTATCAGAAAGCTTACCTCTAGCTCACTGTCTGTGATTAAAACAGATCTGTCCTGTTAGAAATAAGTAGGATGATGATACTGATTCCTGACTTTATAGCTAAGTACAGCATAGCAGTAGATGCTAACACTATGTTCATCCTGCGTTAAGGGAGGAGTTGTTAGTTTTTAAATAGAGGTAGTATTGGTTTAAGACAATGCATAGGTAAGAAATCTAGTATACAAGCTTATTATCATGATGAGATTAGAGTCATTTAGGATTCTAATCACTGTAACGATGAGGTTTTATTATTCTCTACATAATAAAGTTAATGCTGCAAATTTTCTTCCTTTTTTGTCCAGTTAAATATATTCAAATATGTCATAAACAAAATAAAACTAATCACTACGGCATTCTGTTGGTATTATGATTTGTCAGTGCACTTATTCCTGTTAACTCTGCTACTGTAAATAGTTTATGTGTATTTTGCATTCTGTTTATCTTCTAACAGAGTAAATAAGCAGAAGTACGAAGTTTTCTACACTTTTAAAAAGGCGTTTCTTCCATGCAATCTGGAACACTGGAAACTTTAAGTTTAAGGTGCACATGTGATTGTTTGTTGATTGGGTTTTATTTTCCCCAATTGTTTTCATGGGGCTACATTTTTTGAGAGAAGCAGAACATTGACTCTAAACATTGATTCATCTGACCGAGTTCTGTGAGATTGGACTGCAAACTAAAATGAGTTGATATTATGATTAAGACACATTTGAAATGAGATGATCTCACATCTTAGAGTCTTCAATAGACTTCTGTTTTTTAGATTTAATCCACATCAGTCAGTATTAAATCAAGTGAGTTTATTCTGGTTAACCTCTACTGAGCAAAATATTACACAAATGCTGCTCCCATTGGATCCTCTGGATATTGAAGTCTCCAATAATTACTAGTTTTTCCACATAAATAGCTAGGTTTTAAAGAAAGTCAGTAAATCCATAGAGAAGTTCAAGTTTATTGGGAATGACTGAGTATTTTGTTGTTTTTGTTTCTTTTTGTTGCATAAATGTTAGTAAACTTCAAATTAGTTACATTTATATCCAGATTTCATTCACGCATCACTCATCCTTATACAAGACTCTGTTAAACAAAGTGCCTTTAGTTCCTGATCAGTTATTATTTCAATGTTATAGTTCTAATATTCTTACAGAACAAAGTTGTATATTTGTAAATATCGAATATGTAAAGTAGGTTACTAAAACAAGCTTTCTGAGTATTTCTATATGTTTGTTTAGCTCAGCAGACAGACACAGTCTCACACTGATGACCTGAGTGACAGCTGAAAGGCAGATATAAGACAACTGATTTAGCCTGCAGGTCTCCTCCCTGGCTTTAGGTCTGGATTCCCACAGATTAACTAGGCCTGTTCTGAGACTATGAGCTGTGTGTTATGTATTTACACATCCTGCAATGAGACACTTGGTAACTACCTTAAAAAATACTGAAAAAACAGTATTTACCTTCACAACCATGACACACTACCGCTACAGCTGCTGGTCTAAAACCCTCATTAATTTCACATGCTGAATGGAGTTAACTATAACCAGAGCTCTTTTAACAGGCGTCTCAGTGCAGGTCTCACTGAGCAGAGTGTGCTGGCCTGAGAGCTGTGTCTGTATATTTGGGATCTGCTTTGAGGGCTCTCTCTAGCTTTTAGTGTAATATTGAATTCATCATCAGAGTGCTTCTTGTTGTTAATCTTTCAGGTATTCCGTACATGTGTGAGGGGTCACCACAGAGGACCAACTAGTCCACACAACTACTCAGCACAGGTTTTATACCAGATGCCCTTCCTGAGACAACCCTCCCATTATCCAGGCTTAGGACTAGCACTGCATCCAGTGGCTGGAGTCTGAGCACCAGCTGGGAATCAAACCCAGGCCTTCCACATGGTAGGTGAGAAACCTACCACTGAGCCACAAGTGCCCTATCAAAGTGCTTCTTGTGAAGTAAAATTAAAAACTAATAAGAATAACTAAATCTATTGCACTCAACACACTGAATAAACTAAAGAGTGGCCATGCTGAAAATATTTCATATGTTACTCACGTGTGTTTTTCCACATGAAGACTTCAGGCAGATTCAAAGTGGATGCCTTTTGTTTGCTGTCTGTAAACAAAAGAAAAAATAAAATTAAATGTAACTTCAGAAAAATCGGAAAGAAAAAAAACAGCAACAAATACACATAATAAATAGTGAAGAAATTCAAATTCACTAAATTAACTCTCAACCAGCAAATTACCATGGGCAGAAAGAGTTCCTCTTTAATTCTCCTGTTAAAGTGGCCTGATCCATCCTGACGCCCAACTTCTGGCCTCAGTGACATTATTGTGGATGCTACCAAACAGAAACCATAAAGATGGCTGTGGATGTTCTTACTTCCTGAGAGTTTCCACACTACATTTTGTTGTAATGACAATAAAGTATCTTATCTTAACCTATCTTGTCTTATCATGTTACTCCAAAAACAGTAAGAAATCTACCGTTATAGGGGAATATCATTGCCATTATAGGATACTAAATAAGAACTAAACACCAAACCTTCTGTTACTTCCAGCAGTGTAAGATGTTAGAGCTATAAGATTTTAAGGAGATGGATATTTCTCCTCTCATTGGTTGTACTGTGACAATGAAAACCTCAACATTATCTAAAATTTACTAACTGTTCACAAAAATCACAACAGGTCATCGTTCCAAAATCTCTAGGTCTTGAGGCATGAAATTTTAACAGATAGTCCTAAGCAAATAACCTTCAAACCTGTCATGGCCTTAGTGAGTTAGTATAATATGGTGAGATAGTATAATAATTACAGATGTATGTACTGTATACAGTACATACAGTACAGTATGTGTACAGTATTGTGTACAATTTTTAAACCTTCTGCGAACATCTGTGTTTGCTTTTTGCAGTAAAGAAAATTTTATATTATGTTTCAGACCACTTTAAAACCAAAAACCTAATGAAGGCTGCTGGTTTTTACCTGTAAAAAAGAAGCAAAACATTACCCACTAATTTCTTATCAAAACTGCAAAATAAGTACCCAAGACTGCTGAACTCAGGCAATCCTACCACCTAGCTCTGATAACACAGGATGAGTGACTGAGGATGTGGCTAAGAGGGCAAGCCAGAGATTATAAGAGGGATCATCATACACAGTCCACAGCCTGAGGTTCACAGAGGTTCAGAGGGTGTTGCTGCATGTCAGGGAGAAGATGTGGCCTGCCACCATTAAATAAGGGGCAGAGGAAACAATGAGTCCCAAAGATTACACACTCTGAGCTCATTTGGTTGTGCACTACAATATGTGCTGAACCTTGCCCTGTAACTCCCAAGTGGACAAAGTTCTATCTCCCCCAAATAAGAAGGATAAACTATAGAAAGGCTGTAACCCACTGACGTCCTTGGTGGTTGAAGCTGCAGCAGAACTGCACTCTTAATTTCTACTAAAGCCTTATTGGCAAATGACTAAATAGACTACATTGACTCCCTCTGTCAATGCAATTATGAAATTAACAGTTGCATGTGCCAAAACTTTCTTCAGTTAAACAAGGAGAAAACTGAAGTCATTGCATTTGGAAACAAAGATCTCATGGTAAATGCATATCTTGACTCTAGGGGTCAAACAACTAAAAAAATCAAGTCAAGAATCTTGGTGTGATTCTGGAGTCAGACCATAGATTCTGTATTCAATAACTAAATCAGCATAATATCATCTCAAAAACATTGCAATAATTAGATGTATTGTTTCCAGTCAAGAAACTTGTTCATGCCTTTATCACCAGTAGGGTGGATTATTGTAATGGTCTCCTCACAGGCCTTCCCAAGAAGACCATTAGACAGCTTCAGCTAATCCAGAACTCTGCTGCCAGGATTCTGACTAGAACCAGAACATCTGAGCATATCACTCCAGTCCACAGGTCCTTAGACTGGCTTCCAGTTACATTTAGGATTGATTTTAAAGTACTACTACATGTTTATAAATCACTCAACGGCCTACGACCTCAGCCTAATAGACCACTCAGATTATTAGGATCAAGTCAGTTATACATTCCAAGGGTTCACTCAAAACAAGGGGTTATCCTCTTTTAGCTATCTGCCCATAGTTGGAACCAGCTTCCACAAAAGATCAGATGTGCTATATCAGTAGCCATGTTTAAATCAAGACTCAAAACACATCTGTGTACCTATGTATTTACTGAATGAAAACTGTGCTACATCCGAACTGATTGCACAGAATTTTATGTATAATCATTTTTATTCATAACTAATTTAATTCATTTTAATCATTTAAAATGTTTTAAATTCCTTGCTTTTATTGTTGTGATTTTCTTGATGATTATTTTAATTCTTTTTATATGTAAAGCACTTTGAATTATCATTGTATCTGAAATGTGCTACAAGACCTTGCCTTGCCTAAAGAGCCCAAGTGTTATATTCAATATGCTTTGTGGGTTTTTTTGTGTCTCATAACATTTCTAATTAAAGAAAGAGAAAAATGATTAATGCATATACCTTTATTATGCTTTATATTGTGCATATGTCACAACTGAGCTTTATAGAAATCCAGATGGCGTTTTAGATCCATAAATGGGTGATAGTGGCAAGGAAAAACTCCCAGAAGGTTACATGAGGAAGAAATTTTGAGTGGAGCCAGACTCAACACAGCACTCATCCTCTTCCAGTCTTTAGCTAGTCTAAGTAAGACCATCCACTGCCATCAGCACTGACTGATTCTCCGGTGAAGGAAACTTCAAGTAGTAGGAGGTAGTAGGAGAATGTCAGGATGGGCCAGACTGATGAAGCTGTATGATATATCTTCAGCATGACAGATTTCTACTCAGCTACATCTGACACTAGATTATTCTTCATGAAAAAGACTCCGATGGTCTTCTGGTCTTTTACTCTGGTCAACATACATCATTACCTTTGCCCATGTATGGCTAATAGCCTTCCTGGGCTGAGATGCTTGAATCTGGCTCCAAAACCCAGATCTAAATCTGCTCATGATTGACACTGGCTTCACCATGCATTCTGTGCTGTCTGTTCTGACAACTGGCTGTCTGAGATGATCAACTCCAAGTCATTAAATACAGATCTGATGCCAGTCTTTGCTTTGCAGAGCTCCCATACTCCTGAATCTTACATCATCACACTTTCCTACTGAAGCCAAGCTTTGATTTGCAACAGAGTGCTATTCTGACAGCACAACCATCCCATGAAGTGCAGCAAATAAGATTCTAACACTTATTGCAAAGCATAGTTGGACATAGTTAGGATATTTGGACCATCAGCTGTTATTTGTGAGATCTACAGCTACATACATACAGTTTTGTTAAATAGTTTCCTCTGATAGTTTCCCTCATTTAGTCTTGGCAAATCCTCACCCCCCAGTCTGGTCTCTGCTATCATACGACAGCTACCAACTGGGAAAAGTGAAAGCTATCACATGCTTCCTCTGAGACACATGAAGCCAGCCAACCAGGTCTTTTTCACTGAACTGCTGCTCATGCTGCATCACAGGGCACTCTAACACACTTGAAGGCTAATTTCACTGTGATGGCCAATTTCAGTCTCTTTAAATCCAAGCCAGAGCATCCCAGCCCAGACTCCATGGTGTTATTGGTATTTGATCTCATGACCTCTAGATGATAAGGCAAGTGCTTGTTTATTTTAATATTTTCTGTCGTGAGTCTGAAAGTTGGTTTCTCATTTGTATCTTCTTATTCACATTTGCTGTTCCACCTTAAATTGGTGCAGTTAAAACTTTTTCAAACAGTAAAACAAATACTTTGTAAAACAGCCAACTGACTGGGCAATTATAGCATTTACACAAATATATTTTACCTCCAGCAGCAGGTGAACATTGAATTTGTTAGGATAAGCTAATGTTAATGACAACATTATAAAATTAAGAGTCTTTTACACTTGACTTATGCTAAAGGCTACTATCTAAAGTGACTAAAGGAACTCTATAATAGGCAGATGAGAAAACAGATAATATACAGTCATGCAGCTTAAGGGCCTAGAAGTTCATCCTGAGTGGATTTGGACTTACCTTTAATGATGATTGAGGTAATATCATTAAACAGGTTTGACAAAATTTATAGCCCAGCTACACTACACTAAAGCTACACCACAGTAAAGTCAGGAAACTAGCTAAGGAATATCTGAGTATTGCAAAAGGGAGACATTTTTTTCTTGTCCTCAGTCTTTTCATGGGGAAACAAGTACCTCATCATGATATACCTTATCATAAGTATCATAATGTACAGACATTATCTATTTTGTAATCCCCCTTTCACTCTCTTAATCTTTGCAATATTTGGAAAAATTCTGTCCCTGTGGAGGTCTATTAGTGCTTGTTGTAGTCCCCATATTTGACCATTTGGTCCAATAATAACTCTACAGAAGACAAGTGGGATAGGATCAAATAACTCAAATATCTTAAATTGAAACTGTAGATCACTCAGACTGTAGAACACTGTATTCAGTGTTTCAGCAGCTCTTCTTCATATTTAAGCTACCATAGCATGTTGTATATAAATGCCTACATTAGTCAGTGTTCAGAGAACTGTTCAAAAGGTTCACAGTAAAGTCTAAATAGTTTGGCTGTTAGTTAGCCTGTGGGCTCTGAGTTTAACACCATAAACAGTGCTTTTAATGCTGAATTGTAAAAAAAAAGACAAGTAGAGCTCAAGCGGAATCCATGCCTTTAACTCCACAGAGAGAGAGAGAGAGAGAGAGAGAGAGAGAATTCCGTATTCCGCATTATGCCCAGTATATGCGCCCCAGGACGGAAGTGCGATCTGGACTGGTCAATGCATCGCATCACCGTATTTCTAGCCAGTTAAGTTTTTTCCCTCTTCCTTTTATTTTTATGCTCTATTAAACAAAACCAAACCAGCGCAGAGTTAATCACTGTGATTGGTATTAGAATGTGTAAAAGCGATAGTGACCACGGACAGTCCTTCTGGGCATCGTGCATGATTTCAGGATGCACGGACGGGTAAACTGACCACTCACCGTTTATACACCACGTCCAGAGAAAACGAGATCAATACAACAGTAAACTGTACAGTGTTCACTCTGAGAGCTGGATTTAGATTACAGAAAAGCACATTTAGAGACACATACCCACTGTTTCCTTCTCTCCAGGTCTACATGGGTGAGGGATCTCATATGTAGATCTCTTTACTGTGAGGAAAAGAAGCAAAAAACAAACAACCAAACGTGAAGCCTCGCCTTGCTTTCAGCCCAGCGCGCGCTGCCTCAGTCTCTACCTGTTAGCTATTAAAGGCTGCGTGTGTGACGTGTGCGTGTGTGCGCGTGCATCCCCTATACCTGTAAGCGCGCGTGAGGCGGCGTTACTCAACCAGTATTATCAATGTGCTGCAATATACACAGTTATATTTTAACTTGAAGACATAGGCTGTGTGTACAATATAGACAGACATGCTGAAGACTTGTTCTAGTCCTCGCGTGTGTTTATAAAGTATTATTCATGACAAATGTCACAAAGGATTCAAGGATTCAAGAAGCTTTATTGTCATTTCAACCACATATATCTGATGCAGTACAGAGTGAAATGAAACAGCGTTTCTCCAGGACCTGGTGCTACAGAAACATACATCAAGATCAAACACAAGAACAACACAGAGCTAGGACCGAAAGTTCATCCAAGCCACATAAAGTGTAAGTGTGCAGCTAGGTGCAAACAAAGCAACAACAAGACAGTGCAAAAATAATAAATACAAAAAAGACAACACAAAAATACAGGACACTTAGCACCGAAAAAAAAGAAAAAGAACGTGCAATGAAATGTAATTGAAGTGTAATAAAATGAGATGATGATGAACTTTGGGGCCTGACAACATGTATTGTGCAAAAATACAATATAGCAGCAGTTGAGGTAGTGCAAAATAGAAATAAACATAAATATAAATATAGCAGCAGATGAAAAACACAGGGGTTGAGGTAGTGCAATAAGTATCGAACAATATAAGTTATGTGTGTGAGTGTGTGTGTCCACACAGGTGAGAGAGAGAGAGAGAGAGAGTGTGTGTGTGTGTGTGTGTGTGTGTGTGAGAGAGAGTTTTGTACAGTTCAGTTGTACAAAGCAGCTTATATAGAAATATATAAATTCAGGGTATATATTATAAGTTTTCATTTTATCCTTAGTGACAAACCAGAGGTGAAGGTGGCATGAAAAACTTCTTGAAACGGTAAGACTCAAAAGGAAGCCCATCCTCATCAGGGTGTCATGCTGTGCACTATATTGTGCATAGTGTGATTATAAATCATTTTCTTCTATAACTGTGTACTATATGATCAAAAAGTGCAACTGTGTAAGCAGGAAATTTATTATAGCATTAACATAAAGTCTATCTTCTGAACTGACCGCTGATGGAGACTAAACACAGTTCAGTTTATAAACACTGCCTTAGATTTCTGCATCATCTTTGTAAAAACAGTTCCCATACTATTATTTTTATTATTTAAAATAAGAATAATATTCATTCATTCATTCATTCATTCATTCATCATGCACAGGCTGGGGCTTTCACTTCATTTAGGTGTTTTGTCACTGTGAGTACAGAACTATAAGATTAATATAAACTTTGCCACTATATCAAACCAAATAAGGTTTATGAGCCTGATAAAAAATATATTTAGTGTGAACAAAACTCATTTCAGTGTATCAGGTTTAATATTTATTAAGTTGCAGCAGATTTAATGCTTCAAAAACATTTGACACCTATATAGTGCATAATTGCCTCATATTTAAACCCAAGCAGAGTGAAAACAAAGACATGTGAGGGAGAGAAACAGCATTTCATACAGCACAGCCAAATTATTTCACCCACTTAGTTTTGTGGAGGAAAGTTCATAATAAAATGACCTGTCTTTCTGCAGGTGATTCCTCTGACCAGTGAATACGTCTGTGATCAACAGCCTGTGATGCAGATGGACTTTTAAAATGGAGAGTATGAGAACAAGAAAAAAAGAGGTTGAGCTGCTCTTTATTCAGTGTAACATCTGAATGAATCTGAAAGACATGATGATGTTTTATCACTTATTGTGAGCACCATGCTTCTTTGCTGTATGTACCAAATACACCATGTAATGCTTTGACTAGCAACTTATGAAGAAACATAACTGTTGTGAAAACATTTCACTCTGACATTGCTGCCCTCTTTATTACCTGTCATCAGGTGTAATGTTTATAGCTTTTGTTATGGAGAGATAACACTGACAGTCTTTTTGTTTTGCAGACTATGGTGCAAGTGCAAAGTGTGTGAAACTTCTTCTACTATACTATAATAGTTTTTCTAAAAATTGAGACAATTTTGGCTTCAACAGAGCCTGTAAAAAATTCTTTAAAGTATTTGCTTTTAATTTACTATATTTTTTGTCAAAACAGTTTTGTTCCAGTAAGATTAGCTTTTAATTTTTTTAGCAGAGAGAAACCATGAAAGTTTACATCCCAAGTTACATTAGTACAGCAGAAAAACCTAAACAAGCTTTGCATCTTAAGGTTTCCTGCTCATCACGTTCCTCAAACATTTGGACCAAAACAAGTTAAATGTTTCCACTGAACCAGATCCTGAAGGACAACACAGGTTCATTAAAGAAACGTATCAACATTACTACAGGGGAAGGAGAGAACCTGGTCCATGTTGCTCTTTTTAACAGTAATGAGAAGGATCTTGATATAGCAGTCTTTAAGGTTCAAGGCCATGCCTATCTCACTTTATAGCATGAAGAAACAATAAAAGCCACAGGTCTACTCATACACAATCAGTGGATAAGTAGAGCTTCAGCTTCTTCTTAGATAATCATCAATAGAGGTTACTAAGCATTATGGTTTATTAGTGAGTGAGATACAGGTGATCAGCTCTGATGTTCTATGTAAATGGTCATGGGAAATGAAGCAGGTAGGCTTACACCAAGTCCTTTATAAAAAGTCTAAAATACTGGCATGACTTTCTCATGCACAGACTGTATACACATGCTTAAAATATGTGTGTTTACTAAGCTGATTTGAAGGGCAGCAGAGTCAGGAAATTGCTTACAGGTAATAAGTTTGGGTCAGGCAAGGTCAGGTTGTTCTCTGCAACTGAAAAATGGTAATATAACATTTAGTTTATATACACTTACCTTTATTATGAACACCTGCTCCGTAATCCAATCAGCCATTTTTAACCCTGCATAAAATCGGACAGATACAGTTCAAGAGCTTCAGCTAATGTTCACATATAATAAAATATTAAAACACTTATGATTATTTATTAATTATTATTTGTAACACATGTACACCTGGACATGCATGCAGTGATCTAATCAGCCAATCATATGGCAGCAGCAAACTGCATAAAACCATACAAATACAGGTGAAGAGCTTCAGTTAATATTCACTTCAATCATTGCAGTAAAGTCCTGATTTCCTTTATATTTATATTATACACTACTCAGAACACCATTATTTAATAAAACAGTAGTACAGTACCAACACTACATGAACACTGTTTGGGGTAAATATATCCATCAGACTGCCATATTTACCCACATTTGTACTTGAGCAGTTTTGATTCTGTAACAGGACGATTGTGGAGGGTGAGAGCTAACAAGACTTTTCTATAAAGACAACTGATGCATGTTTTCGAACAGGTGATGGCACTGGACAGCTGATTGACCTTACAGGTTGGCAACAAGCAAGCTATCTGACTCAGCAACAGAGGAGAGAAGATGAGAAGATCATACTTCCCACACCAGATTCCAATGACTTTACACACACAATAAATTGTATTGAACCTAGCATGCAAGTAGATATATATTTATTATAGAGGCTTTATTTCTAAAGAAAAAAACTATTGACTTTTTGAGGAGAGGTGTACAACTATATAGCACTCTGTACATCTCTCCAGCTCACCTGGTTATATGAGTCGAGAGAGAGCTGATCACTACTGTATCCAATGATTTATAGCTAAAAATAAAAAAATAAAAGTAATAAAATAATACTTTTATAATAATTTATATTATAAATATTTATAATATTATTAAAAATAATATATTTTTTTAAAACTCCATTGAATCCTATTGTGTCTCCAGTAAATCTTCCATGTTACATGTTTTGAAATGCAAATGGTCACAACAAATGAATGAATATGCAAACTGGTCTATGATGTCATCTGGTGACTTTTTGAGCATGCATCAGATACTTCCCCTTTAAGACTCCTTCATTTCCTCACAGCATGATGAGAGTGACAAAAACAGAAAAGAGAGAATATACAGAAGAGGGTTTTAAGCTGATTAATATGGTCTAGTTTCTTTGGCTATAATTCTTCTCTCTAAGCGAATCTCCACAATGAATATCCAAATGACTGACCACATGAACACTGAGACACTGCATTGCATTGAAGAATCATGGACTGGACAGTAGTTTTTCAGCCAAATTAGAAGACTTTTTATCTACTTTAATTCTTTGTGACTGCCAGTATCTTGTTTTATGCCAAATAATCAGAATGAAACTCAAAAAAATGTCATATTTTCAAGATATATTGCAAAAAATTTGAAGAGCACACAGTTTCCATATCTCAGAAATATGTCTTCACCTCATTTGTGACATCTTTTCTCATTTTCTTTCTGTTTATTTACAATATCCTGTAGATGTGTAAATATTATTTTCTTTTATTTATTCGTTTGTTTGTTTGTTTGTTCCTTTGGCCATAAACCGGTGTGTCAGTTTTTTTGGTGAGACTCTGAAAGCCTGTAATCAGTTTTCAAACCATTTCACAGACTCATCATCCGAGCTTGATTACAATAAATCTCTTTGTTTAGAATATCTATAGGAAAAGAAGAGATAACAGAAACTATTTATTTTTATTACATTTCATTGGCTATCAGGTGCAGTGGCAAGAAACTGAAATCATTTGTTTTAATAAGCGTAGAGCTTAAAATACTGCCATGACTTTCTCATGCACAGACTGTATACACATGCTGAGAAAAAGAGGAAAATGTCTGGTCTCTGAGATACAGTTAGGGTGGAAGGTAATAATAACAGAGTGTGATAGTCTTTTGCGTTAAATTTGCTTGAGGCAATGATGGTTTTCGAGTCAGCCTGTGTCATTCTGCCCAAATCTCCACAGAATAAGTCCCTTTCCCTGTCTGACTGTCTCCTCTCAGCATGTGCTGCAGCTCCCAGAGTGAACAGCCCTGCTCCATGTACTTGTATTTTAATTCATTTCTAATTTACGTTGGCGTGTGCATTTTGTTTTGATGTGTGTCTGTTCTTCATCCTTGTCCTGTGATGGTTATGATACCTGATCACTCTCCCTTGTATGTTTTTAGTTTAGCATTAGTTTGCCCATAAACTTAGTTTGTTTATGTTTTTTTGTATTTCTGAGGCATGTTTCTGTGTTTTTAGAGTGACTTCCTAGTTTTGACCCTTGCCATGTTGAGTCACTGATGATGGATTATCCCTGCCTGGTATTGCCTGTCTGCAATTTAACACATGATACAGACTTGACTTTGAGACTATTTTATGGATTAGTCATGATAAACAGCAGGCTGATGTTAGACTCTTGCATCCTGCCTCAGCTGACACCAGAAAAACATAACAGATGTCAATATGTAGTCATTTTCCCCAAAACATAAAACAACATTCAAAAATAAGTAGACCCTTTTTTTTTTTCTTTACTATTTCATATTATTATTAACTATTATCACATTTTAATGGCTATCAGCTGTGGTGGCAAGAAACAGAAATCATTTGGTTTAATAAGCATAGAACTGTCAAGGGGAGAGCCTCATATTTACTCAGAATACTGTGGACATAAGGCGAAACTCAATCTATATCCAAAACTATATTTAACTATATGTGACTTTATTTTATATATATACATTTTACTGAATGTGTTTATGGTTATTTTGATTACATTATTCTCTATACTCTTGCTTGTGCAGTCTACTTTCTGAAATCCTGGATCCATGTATGATAATATGGTAGTGAGGAGGACACACAGGCTTCTCACTTGAAATTCTTTCCAGGTTGAACATCTTTACTATTTTGATTGTTGTAGCATGGTTAAATAGTTAACAATGATTCAGGAAACATATCAATGATTAAAAGTGTAGGGCCCTAAAGCTGACCTAACAATGCTACCAGCCAGCCTGGATGCCTGGAGGTTTAATAACATTTAACTACAATACTGTGACATTGACTGGCCCAAGTCTCTCCATTTTTACTGTGTACTGAAAGAGAAAGGTAAATATCCATTTTGAGTTAATCCTACAGGCTGCAATAAGTATGGTTTGGTCTCACAAAAACATTCATTCATTCATTCATTCATTCATTTATTTTTGGTAACCACATTGTCTTAATCAGGTTCATGGTTGTTCAGAGGACCACAATACATAAGGTGGAAAATTTACTTATGTAGAAGTTTCCTCCTTATATTTTATGACTCTGTAATAAAATAATTCCCATAATTCTTTTTTCTGTTCAGAATTACTTATTCCTCTTTCTCAAAAGGACAATGTTATATATTGCTATTAATTAGGAATTAAATATATAAATGTCAATATAATTATTATTTATGTAGATAAAGCCACAAATTCCATTGTCCATTATAAATCCACAATTCCATTGTTGTTGTTTTAATTTTGTCATTTTATGCAGTTAAACCATAATGTTTCTATTGCTAATAGCACCAATGTTAAGAGTACATTTCAAGAACTGATAGTTTACAGCTATAAGGTATATGCCATGCAGTTACTCTGGATACTCAGTTTGAGATGTAGCTGTTATTTATTTGCTCTGCTGCCCTCTGCTGTTACATAAGACTGCCTGAACTCTCCCCATGTAAATGACTCATCCAGTTCTATAATTGACCTACTGCTCTAACATGTCCGGTACCAACTCTTCCGATCAAATACAGTGTCCAGTGAATGAAGGATGAGCAGTACATTCTGGAGAATAAGCTGATCTGTTTGTATGATGTGCCAATAGAAATCCAGCTGTCATGTTTGAGATGCAGTGACTGTGGGTTCCACTATTATGAACCAGAGGAGAAGAAAGTCTTGTTTGGTGAACCAATGAACCAATGCTGTTTGAACAGCTGACTGCTGAAGGTGGCTTGTTCTGTGAGATCCAGTTTGGTGGAAGTGTGCTTTCCAGGGCATGTGGCTCTGCCAAACCTGTGGGATAGACCATCTAGTTAATTTGTGACACTCTAAAGCTTTTGTTATATATATACTCTTATAGAAACATATAAGAGTGAAAACAATACTATGATATATTAGACAAAATGCTCCTTATAGATTCCTACAACATAAAGTCCCCAATGAAACTACTGGAAAGACAATTTATTGTTTTTGCTGTAGACTGAAGAAATTTGGTATGAAGACCAAAAGATGAATATAAGAAGAGTAGATCAAAATTAGGTTAAAATGTCATCCCTTTTTCCTGGTAATTATATGTAGATGTGGTGAAAGACCAAAAATATTGAAACATGAGACTGACAGATATATCCTTTTAGACGGATTGTTTAATAGCTCTGAGCTTTGATTTGAGCTCTGGGTTTCACCTGTGAAGACTGCATTTGTAGTTAAAAAGGATCAACATGAATCAACATTCATCCTAAAAATGAAGAAGACTTTGAGAGCAGAAATAAAGAGACCATATCAGAAGATCAAACCATTTATCAGCAGTAAAACTCAGAACAGAGGACAGAAAAGAGCCACAAATGTTCTGCAACCAACATTAAGCTATACCATAGTGATGGAAAATTATCACAAATTATGGAGGAAGAAATTATCTGCTTATGATCCAAAAAAGCTCATTGATGTAACATGGTGGAGGTAGTACAGTATCATGATTTAGGCTTTCATGGCTGCTTCTGGAATGGGTTCACTAATCCTTGTTAATGATGGAACTCATGATGGTGGCAGCAGAAGCAGTCCAGAAGTTTACTGGAAGATTTTGTTTGCATGAAATCCTGGAAATGCCTCACAGAAACCAGCAATTTATTGATATCAGTAAGTTGCAGACTTGATGCAATTGTTCCAAGCAAGGCGTATGCACCCAAATATTACATGTAATTTAGTTTAATTTTCCAGACTTATCTGTTCCTTTAGATTTGCTTGCCTAAAAATTGGGTGGTCTGATACAAAAGTTTCTATGTTTTCTAGATGTTTTTGTTAAAAATGCTGAGCTGCAAATATCAGAAAATAAAAGCTAAACTCACTTGTCATGTCCATATTTTGATCTCAAACCCAGATGTCTTTGTGTACAGCAAACAATTGAATTGACCTGTATTTAATGTTGGTACACTGACATTAAATATATATAAAATGTTTTTAACTCTTCTATGCTTTTGATTTAATACGTTTTTTGAAATCGAGGAATTTAAATAAAATGAAGAGACACGCATGAGACCCTCTCCTGACAGGGTTTTACAGTCACATCTCAGACTGCCATCTGCTCCCAAAACATTCCTTACACAGTTATTTTTGAATTGAGTTTGCTTTAAAAGTAAATAAAATTTTTAAATAAAAAACTCAGAGACCAAGCTAGACTTCAGACTCTACAACAATAATGAACAGTGGCTAGTGTGAGACTCTTTAGGGTTCAAAATATTGCTAATTCAGTGGGTCAAGGGAAACAAACTCCTCTTAGGTCACTGACCCCAAAACTTATTGGAGTTCACAAGGACGTCTTGGATAGAGGCATGATCAGAAAGGTAGATCCCACAGTTCAAACAAGAGGTTCTGCTCAACATATATCATTTTTCACAAGCATGGCGGTTTCTCTCTTTACTCAGTGTCAGTATTCAGGCAACTAAAATCTTCCAATAAGTATTGAGATAAATAAGTATTCAGTACATTGTAGAAACATGTTTGGAAGCAGTTACAACTTCATATTCATTCTGCATAAGACTCCACAAGCTTTGGGCAAATGGATTTGGAAAGTTTACCCCATTTTTCCTGTCAGATCCTATCAGACGCAATTAGATTGTATAGTAAGTGTGTGTAAACTGCTATGTCCAGGTCTCTCCACAGATTTTCTATGGGCTTTATGCCTGAGAAGAAAATCCCCAAATCTACTCCAGCCTTTTCTTACCTGCATATTTTCAGTCGCTGTCATGCTAAAAGGTGAACCTTAATGGCAGCATTAATTCTACTGACCAGTCTCCTCCTTCCTCATCTAACCACTGTTCCTTACCACCTCACACTAAACTAAACTGAACTGTGGTCTAAACAAGGCCACAGAGACCGGCATGTAGCCCAATTATGGCAAGATCTTGGTTTCCACTGGTGCTTTCACACCCCAGCACTCCCAGTGGCTTCCTCCCCAAGGATCTCTGCTATCCCAAATGAATGAAGAGATTTGGCACCACTTAACATGTCACCCTTGTCTAAAAACGATGAGGTGCTTCTGTTAATCACAACTCCCAAGAAAACAGTGTAAGATGTTGTGCATTAGTCCATTAAGGGTCTTCCTTGTCAACCTATACAGGATGCTGAACAAGAGAGAGGTGAAAACTGCCTTTTAGCCAGTGATCACTGCAGCAAAAACAGTGGAGGGAGTTGGTAGCCAAATGATTCTGGGCAGACCTCCTGGGCAGTTATCAAAATCATGATGTTTGCAGCCTTCTATGAAGGAAAGCCTACAGAGTGTCATACAGTACTATTTTAATCAAATACTGTAGCAGCCAATCTGATTCTCAGACCAACTGTTCCTCAGAATCTGCTTTGGTAGAAATATATTAGGATCTCACATGGGATCTGGACACTCAGCTCCTACAGTGACATGCAACTCTACTAAAAACATCTCATTCTCATGCAGTTTATTTAGAGGTTTGCTGCTACAGAAATTAGGCATTGCTTTTGCCTGTGCATCATTAGGGGGGTAAAAATACCACCATGGTTTCTTGCCATTCAGAAACAGGTCCCAGCAGCCAGAATGTTCCAGAGAATGTTACTGTGAGAAGGTTACAGGGAAAGATGACTGCACACAAGAAGTTACTGAAAATACATCATTTTACATCTCTTCTTTGGAAGTTTCTGGTATACATGTATGCACACACACAAACACACACACACACACACACACAAGAAGGTTTAATGGCAATATACCATGTGATGCCTATCAGCTGTTTTCAGCTCCTTGCTCTGCTTGGCTTTCTCTTTACTTCATACTGAGAATGATCTTTCAGCTCTGTAATTAAGATGATGGACTGTTCTTGATATTTGGATTGCTATTAAACCTTCTGCACATGGATCTACATGCTTTGTCTGAGTTTTTTATTTTGTTATAAATGGCTTTGTTTCTCCCTGTAAATTCAACAAAGTTTAAATTTTATAAAGTGGAAAAGATTAATTTGTATATAGATAAGAGAGAAATATCCAGAGACGTTTGATGATTCAATTTTCCATTCTATGGATTTCTTCTGCTCTTTACACTCGACACATGCATAAGAAAATGCTCTGTTCTAGAACAGTGGAAGACTGTATCATGGCTAACTACTACTCTTAGTTGACAACTCTATCCTTAATTTTAATGGAATTGGGGTTCATCCAGCTGGCCATACACACTAATAATCAAATGTTTTTGTCAAAAATGCCCTAGAAGACACATCCATATGCCAGTTCACTCTATAATAAAGACTAGGAGAGATATGCTTACTGTCTGTATATCTCGAACAGTGCTCACTGTCCCAATACTTTACTTTACATCATTGTTTTAGGAGCAGCAGAGAAATTTACTGATGAAGAAATAGCTAAGCAGGCAGGGACTGGAGTCACATAAACACTATCCCTCACATATTATGGCAAAAAAAGTCTCCTCATAATTCTGTTTTGTTTGGTTGACCACCCATGATTCCACGGTTTCCTGGACTAATGGAGAATTGATGCCATGAATCCTGCCATTTATTTCCTTGTTGTTATACACATTGAGGTCAAATACCTTCTTGGGCCCTCTGGTAGAGCTAATGCTTCTTTATCCCTCCAGGTCCTTATACACTATATTGCCAAAAGTATTCGCTCACCTGCCTTGACTCGCATATGAACTTAAGTGACATCCCATTCCTAATCCATAGGGTTCAATATGACGTCGGTCCACCCTTTGCAGCTATAACAGCTTCAACTCTTCTGGGAAGGCTGTCCACAAGGTTTAGGAGTGTGTTTATGGGAATTTTTGACCATTCTTCCAGAAGCGCATTTGTGAGGTCACACACTGATGTTGGACGAGAAGGTCTGGCTCTCAGTCTCCGCTCTAATTCATCCCAAAGGTGTTCTATCGGGTTGAGGTCAGGACTCTGTGCAGGCCAGTCAAGTTTATCCACACCAGATTCTGTCATCCATGTCTTTATGGACCTTGCTTTGGTCACTGGTGCACAGTCATGTTGGAAGAGGAAGGGGCCAGCTCCAAACTGTTCCCACAAAGTTGGGAGCATGGAATTGTCCAAAATGTCTTGGTATGCTGAAGCATTCAGAGTTCCTTTCACTGGAACTAAGGGGCCAAGCCCAGCTCCTGAAAAACAACCCCACACCATAATCCCCCCTCCACCAAACTTTACACTTGGCACAATGCAGTCAGACAAGTACCGTTCTCCTGGCAACCGCCAAACCCAGACTCGTCCATCAGATTGCCAGATGGAGAAGCGCGATTCGTCACTCCAGAGAACGCGTCTCCACTGCTCTAGAGTCCAGTGGCGGCGTGCTTTACACCACTGCATCTGACGCTTTGTATTGCACTTGGTGATGTATGGCTTGGAGGCAGCTGCTCGGCCATGGAAACCCATTCCATGAAGCTCTCTGCGCACTGTTCTTGAGCTAATCTGAAGGCCACATGAAGTTTGGAGGTCTGTAGCGATTGACTCTGCAGAAAGTTGGCGACCTCTTCGCACTATGCGCCTCAGCATCCGCTGACCCCGCTCCGTCAGTTTACGTGGCCTACCACTTCGTGGCTGAGTTGCTGTCGTTCCCAAACACTTCCACGTTCTTATAATACAGCTGACAGTTGACTGTGGAATATTTAGGAGCGAGGAAATTTCACGACTGGATTTGTTGCACAGGTGGCATCCTGTCACAGTTCCACGCTGGAATTCACTGAGCTCCTGAGAGCGACCCATTCTTTCACAAATGTTTGTAAAAACAGTCTGCATGCCTAGGTGCTTGATTTTATACACCTGTGGCCATGGAAGTGATTGGAACACCTGATTCTGATTATTTGGATGGGTGAGCGAATACTTTTGGCAATATAGTGTATATGATATACAACAATATACAAATACTAAAAAGCACCTTTTGTTTGTAATACATCACTGAGCCATTTTTTGGATAAAAAAGGTTTTTTGGATAATAGTCTATTGAATTATCAATATTTTATTTTATTTATTTAGTCTGTTGAATTATCAGATCTTGTTCAGCACTTTCATTCAACTACAAAAGGATCGTTTGTGTTTCTAATCAATTCCACAGAATTTCAATTGAATTTAGATCTAGATATATTGGTATTTACTGTCCATGACCCCTCCTGACTTGAACCCCAGTCCCAACTGAAGAAAGGCCTTATAGCATGAGGCAGCCAACACCATGCTTCACTATGAGTATGGTGTTCTTTGGATAATAACTTTCTTGCCTTTGTGCCAAAGACATCTTTTAGAATTTTAAAAGTTCTACTTTGGCTTATCAGAACACTCCTCATTTTGCTATATGGTTTAGGGTGATTTAGGCAGGATGTTTTTTCTTGAGATGGCTTCCATCTAACCAACATATCCCATAGACCAGCCATGTGTGTTAGCTGCAGAATGTTCAGTAAGTCTTCCTCCTCCGTAGTTAATACAGTAGTACTTTTGCTTGTGATAAATGTATTTTAGTTAGCTCTCTGATTGAGCAAATTATGGCATTAGAGTTGTGGTACTAAAGGCTTTAGTCTCTACAGGGGAAAGTTTGGATGCTTTAGGCAGAGTTAGTAACACCTCAACTCTGGCATTAGAGCCCTCACAGCAGGGTGAAGGGGTAATGACTCTGGGGCATAGTTGCAAAGCCAAAGCTAATACTAAGGCTCGCCCACGAGAGGACCACTTTTCTCCACTTCATGTGTCTAACCTCTTTCTTAAGGCAAGTGAAATTAGCTAGGCTTTTAGCTGTTCCACTAGCACAGGGTACAGGGAGCCAGTGTGATGGACATTTAATATTAGACAAGCATAGGTTGTCGAAAGTGGTTTTTCATGTATAGGAGTTAATGATATATGCCTATGCTTTCATTTCTTTCCGCATATCCAGAGACAGTGACAATCCAGCAATCCAGAGACAGGGCCTGGAGTCCCTGTCTACTTTGCACACAGTAAACGTTGTCCATAACCATTACATAATCAGAAGCATACATAATATAGAGTCTCATCAATTGATGGAGTTCACTGCTGTTGAGGAAGGCCCCTCATGGACTACCTGGAGACAAATGGGACTGTTGTGGATAGTACTACTTTTCAATTCATTTCAATTCAATTTATTGTATAACACTTTTAACAATGGACATTGTCTCAAAGCAGCTTTACAGAAGTATAGAAACAGAGAAGGGAAAAAAAATGATAAAGTTTAAATTAAAGTTACTATTTTATCCTTATTTTATTTGATCCCTAATAAGAAGCCTGCTGCGATGGTGGCAAGGAAAAACTCCCTGAGATGATATGAGGAAGAAACCTTGAGAGGAACCAGACTCAGAAAGGAACCCATTCTCATTTGGGTGACACTGGACAGTAAATAATGTAACTGTAGCTGATTAATGTCCTTTTACAACAGCAACCAAGGGCTTATGAGGAACTATTAGGTCAGTGTAGTTTCTGAGTTCATTATAGACACCTCTTGAGTCTGGTTCTTCTCAAGGGATCTTTATTTGAAGTTGATCAGAATACTACAATACAAGAATACTTTACTGATGACAGGTATAAGATAATTACTTTTGAGGATATGTTTGGATGTGAATGGGTAATTCTGAGCCACAAATTCACATACCATTACATCACACACTATAGAGGTCAAATTGCCTCTGGAAGCAACATCAGTGTAAGATCTGTGCATTCAATGCTTCATGAAATGGGTCTTCAAGGCAAGCAGCTGCACACAAGCCTTAGATTAATATGTACAATGCCAAGCATGGGCTGGAGAGGCGTAAAGCCCACTGCCACTGGACTCTGGAGCAGTGGATGTGTGTTTTCTGGAGTGATGACTAGTCTATGATCTCCCCTTGAGTAGACCCCTTGTCCAATCTGAAGTGGGACAGCCACCAACATGCTTCACCATGGGTATGGTGTTCTTTGGGTGATAAACTGTCTTGTTTTTGCACTAAACACAGATTTTAGAATTTTACTCAAAATGTTCTACCTTGGCTTCCTCAGACCTTGACAAATTTTTACTTTTTTTGTGTTTTTCTTAAAGAGAAAGCTTTCCTCCTATCCCATCTGAGAGATTATCACATGAAGACATTGGCCAGTGCTACCTTTTTATGACTTGGATGAGGGCTTTCACAGTGTTCCATGGTACATTGTATGTTTTGTAAATTCTTTTGTATCGCTGTCCTTAACGCCTTTCAACACTGAAATCCTCTTTGGAAAAACATGCTTTGTACTGTCTTTGTGAACCATGGCCTCAGCAGTCAGATAAAGTCAAGAAGGTGTCAAGAAATTCCTAAAGAAACAGCTGATCTTTGTTAGAGATGAACCAGAAGCACTCCGTTGATGGTAGCTGTATGATTACATTTTAACATGAGTTTGAATTTGATTACAGGTTAATTCTGATCACAGTCACATCACATCACATCAGCTCTTGACAGCCTCCTAAATTTTATCTTGTCTATCATCAGTTCTGTTCTGTTCATGATAAGCTTATGATCACTGTGCACAAACCTGAGTGTGGTCTCGAGTGGTGTAAAACATGGTGCCACTGTACTCTGTAGCAATGAAACATTTTTCAGCTCAACATCTGTTTGCTTCTGACAGAAATTTCAACCTTGGCCATTGATAGACCTTTCAACAAGATTTATTCATCTTCAGTAACTGTTTCATCCTGCTGATGGTTGTGAAAGATCTGGAGCCTCTCTCTCCTATGGCTTTCTTTCTTTCATAGCACATCCTGGTACCACCTCTTTCCCAGTTGAGCGATGCTTACACACCTGGCCGACCACATGATGTAAAAGTAAACGCAATTTATAGATGTGGCCACTCTCTTCCATTGCTCCATGGTCCAGTTCTGATGCTCATGTACCGATTACGGCATGAGCAGATACATAGCTCCAGTAGGAACAGCCTACTCCTTAATCTTAGGAGCTGCAGGAGTAGCCTTCACACTCCACATGCATCAGTGAGTCTTGGGAGCCCATGATCTTGTCACTTGTTCAACAGTCGTCCTTCTTTAAACCAATTTTTTAACCCCTGCACACTTGGAACAGCAAAAAGATCTGATGTTTGGAGATGCTCTTACCCAGTTGTCTAGCTATCACCATGTGGCCCTTGCCAGAGTCACTCATATCCTAACACTCACCAATTTTCCTGCTTCCAACACATCATCTTCAACAACTGACTCTTTGTGTACTTGTGTAAAACACCTCTTATCCTTTGCCATTGTAACAAGATAATACATATTATTCACTTCACCTTTAAGTGCTTTTAATGTTCAGTCTTATCAGTATATATTGTTAAAATATTACATTATATATTTGAAACAATGCCATTATTTGGATTTCTATCTTTATCTGTTTAGTGCTCAGGATATTAATATCTGTTTCATATACTGCTGTAAACCAGAAGTGGGCTTGGTCTATTTTTTTGTTTATTTTGTTTGACTTTTTTTCCTTCCCATGATTTACTGGTTGCTGAAAAATATGGGCTGCTTAAGGAAGAAGGCATTTTCATTCACAAATAATTATAGAACATTATTTTACTAAGTCTTGATCCAGACAAACCTCTGAAACTGAAAAGCTTTATATCTTCTATATAATGTGATTGAGGAAGCAAGACTTCTGTTTCAAATCACTGATTTCTTTCTCAAACCAAGAAACTGTTTACAATTATAGTCATCTAATCATATTTTACCAGATTTATTAATTATTTTTTATTAATTTTTTTTTTTTAGCATTTCATTATACTGCACCTAATTTCAGAGAGAATAAAATAGTGTTAAAGAGAATGATGATTAATGACTAATGAAAAGCATTTGCCAAAGACAGAACAATAATTTCTTTAAAAATATATTACTTAATTTTTGATTAATACATTCCTAATTAATTCCTAAATACTATTATTAATGCATTTAATTTAATTCTTAATAATTAAGTTATTTAATTATGAATTGAACTTAATGATTAAGTTTATTTAATATTGCTTAATTAAATAATATTTTTTAATATTTTTTTTTATATTTTTAATGTGTGAAAGCTATATAGAAAATATAGATTTTTACAAAATAGCAGGGGAGTGTTTATGTTGGGCTAAAACTGAACAATCCATCCCCTGTTTGTATTATTTATATGAAAACTGGCATTTGTTCTATGATGAGGGAGATGCCTTGAGTACCTTTTTTCTACATATTTGGGCTATAGGACTGTACAGTATCTCACAAAAGTGAGTACACCCCTCATGTTTTTGTAAATATTTTATCTTTTCATGTGACAACACTGAAGAAATGCCCCTCTGCTCCAATGTAAAGTAGTGAGTGTCCAGCCTGTATAACAGTGTAAATTTGCTGTCCCCTCAAAATAACTCAATACACAGCCATTAATGTCTAAACCGTTTGCAACAAAAGTGAGTACACCCCTAAGTGGAAATGTTCAAATTGGGCCCAATTAGCCATTTACCCTCCCCGGTGTCATGTGACCCGTTAGTGTTACAAGGTCTCAGGTGTGAATGGGGAGCAGGTGTGTTAAATTTGGTGTTATCGCTCTCACACTCTCTCATACTGGTCACTGGAAGTTCAACATGGCACGTTTGTGAGATTCTGTATTATTTGTATTGACTATGTAGCATCTGATATAAATACACAACCAACTTTACCTAGAGTTTCTTTTTTGAAATCTTTTCAGCCTTAGGCTAGGTGTATTCCTCCGGGTCCCATAGGATGAAAATCAAAAGTTTGTATGATTTTTGTTAGGGGTTTGATCCAGTAACCTGATATAAACAATCCATTATTGAGCTGCAGAATAAACCATATGTCTACTATATTTCTGTTAAAAACTCATGAAATGCTTTTATTTATAAGAGCTGCTACCTATAGCCTTTGTAGAATATGTGCTGTGTAAAGGGCTACTGGAATGTTCAAAAAATGTTCATTTAATTCTAATGTTTTTGTTGTTATTGTTTTGTAACACCATTTTTTAAAACTGACAGAAAATCATTTGATCATTCTAATGAAATGTTTCTTAAAGAACCCCAGACCCTCTCAGAGTGTACCAAGCTTTATGGAAGATTTTAATCTCCAGTGAAATTCTGAAATAGAAACTAAAGTCAATCTGATAAAATTATTATTAGTCATTGATGTCAACTATAAACAATAGTTTCTCAATATAAAATATATATAGTTACTCAATATACAAATAAATAAACACAATGATTATAAAGTGTGAATGACGCATTACTTTTTTGCCTGTAGTTTAACAGTATCTTCAGAGTATAGTGAAATATGTTTTATTTATTTATTTATTTTTATATAAATGAACAAAACAAAACTAAACTAAATATTGCTAATATAGACCATGCCCACTTCCAGTTCATATGTACACTGTATGGCTAAAAGTTTGCTGACCCCTGACCATCACACCCATATCTGGTTCTTACTTTAACTTTTGCCACAATGTTGGAAGCACACACCAGTATATAATGTCTCTTAAAAGCAATAACATTGTAGTTTCCCTTCACTGAAACTAAGAGACTCAAACCCTGTTCCAGCATGACAATGCCCCTGTGCACAAAGCCCCTGAGGTCCATGAAGACATGCTGTGTTAAGGTTCGAGTAGATGAACTGGAGTGTCCTGCACAGAGCCCTGAATCTGACTCAACCCCACTGAATACCTTTGGGATGAACTGGAACACTGACTGCATTCCACATCAATATTGAAATGCAATACATTATTTTAAGAAAAAATATACTCATAAAATGAAGGGTATAAATGTATATTTAAGTTACTTGCACTCTGCAACTTGTCCTGAAATTGTTACCTTCATATGTGTGTTTTTCCCCGTTCCAGTCATGCTGAATCCTCTTCAGAATGCGGTTAATGGAAGACACCTGTATGAATATGGAAGAGTAAGAAATTCAGAAACTCACATTATCTTAGTGACATCAAAATTTGTCATACATTTAAGATTACATTGTGTTTTTTGTAAAGATTAAATGTTAAGCAAAACAAAGTAGGTGCAAACATTAGGTGAGGACTTGTGTAGTCTCTTTTTAATGTATACAGAATACAAATTGTTCTTGCTCACTAAATTCCTTCAGAATCTCCCTGGTATATGGATTGTTAATCCCAGAATTCCTTTATGTCAATTGATTTCTGACATTATACACCAGACAGTAAAATCACTAATGCTGATTTAACTCTAATTTAATTCCTGCCTGCTGGACTGGAGTGAAAACCAGTGTTTTTTCTACATGGTGATTTAATGGGCTTATCAGTGAATCCATAGAAGTTTGTATTAGATTTCTAGAAATTTATAATAAGAACATGGGGCTCACACTCGGAACTCTGTCAGCACGGCACACTTGCTCTGACGAAAGCTTCTTGCGGATCTCCCATGCAGGAAGTGTTGGACTGGTACGCTTGTACTGTGCTATAGTAGAGACCACATCAGGTGTGAGGAGTCTTGGTCTGCTGCCTCCTGTGGCTTTAGGGACCCAG